>NC_074684.1:35853792-35878082 GCF_029448725.1 Salvelinus fontinalis | reverse complement strand
TATAGTAATACAGGTGTTGTTATTATATAGTAATACAGGTGTTGTTATTATATTCTTTGGCCGCCTTTCCTTCCAGTTCTCTGCTGCCAATGACTGGAACGAATTGCAAAAATCACTGAAGCTGGAGTCTTATATCTCCCTCTCTAACTTTAAGCATCAGCTGTCAGAGCAGATTACTGATCGATCACTGTACCTGTACACAGCAATCTGTAAATAGCACACCAAACTACCTCATCCCCATATTGTTATTTATCCTCTTGCTCTTTTGCACCCCAGTATCTCTACTTGCACATCATCATCTGCACATCCATCACTCCAGTGTTAATGCTAAATTGTAATTATTTTGCCTCTATGGCCTATTTATTGCCTTACCTCCCTACTCTTCTACATTTGCACACACTGTACATAGATTTTCCTACTGTATTATTGACTGTATGTTTGTTTATTTCATGTGTAACTCTGTGTTGTTGTTTTTGTCGCACTGCTTTGCTTTATCTTGGCCAGGTCGCAGTTGTAAATGAGAACTTGTTCTTAACTAGCCTACCTGGTTAAATAAAGGTGAAATAAAAAATACAAAAATATGGTAATACAGTAGTTGTTATTATACGGTAATACAGTAGTTGTTATTATACGGTAATACAGTAGTTGTTATTATGTGGTAATACAGTAGTTGTTATTATACCATAATACAGTAGTTGTTATTATATGGTAATACAGTAGTTGTTATTATACCATAATACAGTAGTTGTTATTATATGGTAATACAGTAGTTTTTATTATACGGTAATACAGTAGTTGTTATTATATGGTAATACAGTAGTTGTTATTATATGGTAATACAGTAGTTGTTATTATACCATAATACAGTAGTTGTTATTATATGGTAATACAGTAGTTTTTATTATACGGTAATACAGTAGTTGTTATTATATGGTAATACAGTAGTTGTTATTATATGGTAATACAGTAGTTGTTATTATATGGTAATACAGTAGTTGTTATTATATGGTAATACAGTAGTTGTTATTATATGGTAATACAGTAGTTGTTATTATATGGTAATACAGTAGTTGTTATTATATGGTAATACAGTAGTTGTTATTATATGGTAATACAGTAGTTGTTATTATACCATAATACAGTAGTTGTTATTATATGGTAATACAGTAGTTTTTATTATACGGTAATACAGTAGTTGTTATTATATGGTAATACAGTAGTTGTTATTATATGGTAATACAGTAGTTGTTATTATATGGTAATAAAGTAGTTTTTATTATATGGTAATACAGTAGTTGTTATTATACCATAATACAGTAGTTGTTATTATATGGTAATACAGTAGTTGTTATTATATGGTAATACAGTAGTTGTTATTATATGGTAATACAGTAGTTGTTATTATATGGTAATAAAGTAGTTGTTATTATATGGTAATACAGTAGTTGCTACTATATGGTAATACAGTAGTTGTTATTATATGGTAATACAGTAGTTGTTATTATATGGTAATACAGTAGTTGTTATTATATGGTAATACAGTAGTTGTTATTATGTGGTAATACAGTAGTTGTTATTATGTGGTAATACAGTAGTTGTTATTATACGGTAATACAGTAGTTGTTATTATATGGGAATACGATAGTTGTTATTATGTTATATTTGAGATTCTTCAAAGTAGCCACCCTTTGCCTTGATGACAGTTTTGCACACTCTTGGCATTCTCTCAAACAGCTTCACCTGGAACAGTCTTGAAGGAGTTCTCACATATGCTGAGCACTTGTTGGCTGCTTTTCCTTCACGCTGATGTCCAACTCATCTCAAACCATCTCAATTGGGTTGAGGTCGGGGGATTGTGGAAGCCAGGTCATTTGATGACGCACTCCATCACTCTCCTTCTTGGTCAAATAGCCCTTACACAGCCTGGAGGTTTGTTGGGTCATTGTCCTGTTGAAAACAAATGACTAAGCATGAACCAGATGAGATTGCGTATTGCTGCAGAATGCTGTGGTAGCCATGCTGGTTAAGTGTGCCTTGAATTCTAAGTAAATCCCTGACAATGTCACCAGCAAAGCACCCCCACACAATTACACCTCCTCCTCCATGCTTCGCGGTGGGAACCACACATGCGGAGACCACCCGTTCACCTACTCTGCGTCTCTCACAAAGATGCGGTTGGAACCAAAAATCTGAAATTTAGACTCATCAGACCAAAGGATAGATTTCCACAAGTCTAATGTCCATTGCTTGCGTTTCTTGACCAAGCAAGTCTCTTGTTCTTATTGGTGTCCTTTAGTAGGGGTTTCTTTGCAGCAATTTGACCATAAAGGCCTGATTTACACAGTCTCCTCTGAACAGTTGATGTTGAGATGTGTCTGTTTCTTGAACTCTGTGAAGCATTTATTTGGGCTGCAATTTCTGAGTCCGGTAACTCTAATGAACGTATCATCTGCAGCAGAGGTAACTCTGGGTCTTCCTTTCCTGTGGCGGTCCTCATGAGAGACAGTTTCATCATTGCGCTTGATGGTTTTTGCGACTGCACTTGAAGAAACATTTAAAGTTCTTTACATTTTCTGTATTGACTGACCTTCATGTCTCAAAGTAATGATGGACTGACATTTCTCTTTGCTTATTTGAGCCGTTCTTGCCATAATATGGACTTGGTCTTTTACCAAATAGGGCGTCTGTATACCAACCCTACATTGTCACAACACAATTGATTGGCTCAAACACATTAAGAAGGAAAGAAATTCCACAAATTAACTTTCAACAAGGCACACCTGTTAATTGAAATTCATTCCAGGTGACTACCTCATGAAGCTGGTTGAGAGAATGCCAAGAGTGTGCAAAGCTGTTATCAAGGGCAAAGGGTGGCTGCTTTGAAGAATCTCAAATATAAAATATATTTTTATTTGATATTCTATAATAGAATTAACATCAAATATCCCAGAATGTACATTTAATTGTCTAAAGGGAGTGGTAGAGGCTTTTGTCTTGAGAATAGCTTGTCTAATGGTCGTTTTATTGTCTTATGCTGTTCTGTTGTAAGAGGGAGATTAGACTTCAGCTGTGAGGCCACTGAGACCTGTAATCGCAGTGCCATTGTAGCGAGGCCACTGAGACTAAGACTGGCTTTGAAACTGATCTCCCTCTGTTGTGTCTCGTAACTGTGTGTGTGTGTGTGTGTGTGTGTGTGTGTGTGTGTGTGTGTGTGTGTGTGTGTGTGTGTGTGTGTGTGTGTGTGTGTGTGTGTGTGTGTGTGTGTGTGTGTGTGTGTGTGTGTGTGTGTGTGTGTGTGTGTGTGTGTGTGTGTGTGTGTGTGTACTGTGTAACCGTAGATACAGTTTTCCGGTGTCTAACAGTTTGACCTGTGTTGTTGATGCTCAACTGAGAAATAACAAAAATCTGAGAGGAGAAAAGAAGGAAAACCAACTGAGAAGGAAGAGGTTGCGACAGAAACTTGGTGACGTTTGCAATTTTAGCCAAAACGTCTGTTTTTTAAAGAAGTCCCAAATAAGTGGAAAAACAGAGAGCAGCCAACTAGTTCTGTGTATCTGGGATTAGAAAAGTAGCTGTCTGTTTTATTCCGAAAGCTTTGTGGCTACACCCATCTATCGCTGACTCCCGCTCGACAGTCTCTTTAACTGGTTGCGTGCACACACACACACACGTACACACACACTGGACTCTCCGAGTCTGAGGAAATCAGAACGGACTTAACCCTTTGTGTGCTGTAGACAGCCATGCAAATACATTACGGTGATTTTCCAGCGATTATCTGATTATCTGATTACTGTAAGAACTCAGCTAGACTAAGGCTCAGTCCCAAATGAAACCCTATTAACTACGTAGTGCACTATTTTAACCAGGGACCATAGTACTCTAGTACAAATTAGTGTACTATATAGGGAATAGGGTGCCATTTGGGACTCATCCTTAACCTCTCAAGGACAAACCAAACCACACAGCCGTGGTCTAGCTCAATGACCACTATTCAGACACTCAATCCCAAAGTTATAATCACACTCTCAAACTTACACCCTGACACAATAGACATTGGGTATGGACTTTGTTTTGTTCCAAACGTGGTTTTGGTCACGGAATGTTAACCACGGCCACAAACAGTAGAACTCAAAGCAGCATCATCACACTTAAAATCCCTAAACTGATCCTCTGGCTCCTCCTTCTCTTTTTCCTGTCTTCCCTCTGTCTGTCTCTTTCTCTTTCTCCCTCTCCCCAACTCTCCCTCTCTCCGTCCCCCCTCTCTCTCTCCCTCTCTCTCTTTCTCTTTCTCCCTCTCCCCAACTCTCCCTCTCTCCGTCCCCCCTCTCTCTCTCCCTCTCTCTCTTTCTCTTTCTCCCTCTCCCCAACTCTCCCTCTCTCCGTCCCCCCTTTCTCTCTCTCTCTCTCTCTCTCTCTCTCTCTCTCTCTCTCTCTCTCTCTCTCTCTCTCTCTCTCTCTCTCTCTCTCTCTCTCTCTCTCTCTCTCTCTCTCTCTCTCTCTCTCTCCCTCCATGCGGGGGCCTGTTCCCTGGCAGGACGAGGGGAAAAAATACCTTCCCATATGATATAAACACAGTGGGCCCAGCAGTGTGTGTGTGTCACCTGAGACGACGGCTGGGCTGCACCACAGCAAATGGGAACAGCTGCCTTCCAACCATTGGTCACGAGTGTGTGTGTCTCCCGTGTCACACACATTCTCAGATCCTTCACTAACCATCTATTAACAGACACACAACACAACACAGCGTGCTGACTTACAGTACAAGTACACTCTCAACCTCCCTAGCATCTCACAGTCAATTTAGCCACACATCTTTAGACCAACAGAGCAGCACTTTCCCTGACAATTCATTCATAACAAATAATACAGTGATTCAAAATAAACATTCAATTCAATACTGTTACTCATCACTTTCTCTCTCAGCTGATTTGACTCAAACCAAATTCTGCTCTGCTCCTCTCTTGTGTAAGAGAGTGTGAGTGTTCTCTCTCTCTCTCACGCTCTCTCTCTCTCTCTCTCCTGTCTCTCTCTCCTCTCTCTGTATATCTCTCCCCTCGTCTCTCCCCCATCTCTCTCCCTCCTTCTCTCTCACGCTCCCTCCCTCCCTCCCTCCCTCCCTCCCTCCCTCCCTCCCTCCCTCCCTCCCTCCCTCCCTCCATCTCTCTCTCTCTGAGGGAATGTCCTTGGCCCATCTGACTTGCGTCCTCCCTCTGAGCTGTCCGTCAACCCCCGGCGCCGGGCCTCTCCCCTGCCAGGCAGCCAATCAGAGCAGGAGGTGTAAATTATGTCAGATAGCGTATGGTCTGAGAGGCGGGGCCTCCCTCCAGGTGATCCATTATAAAGACACCTCTTATTATTATTATTAAGTGTTGGAGGGGCCACTGTAGGAGAGGCCCTTAATGAAAGTGGAGCAGGGAGAGAGAGAGCAGTGTGTCTGTGTGAGCGCGAGAGCTGAATATTCAGCAGCTGCTACCAGACTTGCTGACTCCTCGCGTTCATGCTCTGAATATAACGTATGATATAAGGCTTACACACCAACACGCCTCTGATGCACTCTGAGAGGGTATGCGTGTGCGCCTGCGTGTTTACAGTGTCTACTAGGAGTTTTGTAACTGAGCCACTGGATCCTCTTTCCCAGTATCTTGCTGGTGTACTGTAAGACACTGTAAAGAAAATGGGGGGGGGGGGGGGGGGGGGTGGGGGGGGGCGGAGATTCAGGAGAATATAATGCAGGTATGCAGGAGTTTACCGGGGAGATTTAGGAGAGAATGTGGAAAACGGAGAGAACTGCACGCGTTTGGAGGAGACTGTGGTAGATGAAACACCACAGCAGTGCATAGCAGACAGATGTACGTCCCAAATGGCACCCTTTTCCCCCCTAGTGCACTACTTTAATCAGGGCCTTAGTGCACTATAAAGAGATCGGAGGGAATAGGGTGCCATTTGAGATGCAGAGAGACTTTATAGGAATGTAGACGGAACAGAGGGACTCTAGAAGTGTGTTAGGGTTCTGAGAGCTCTGGTTCTGATAGGAAACAGATTGTTGTTTTTCCCCCTCAGATCTCTGGTGGTTGTGTCTCAGGTCACGACTCTGAGGAGAGGGTTGAGGCCTGCTTTGATGATGAATATGGATCAGGTGCTCTAAATGTCAGCTCCCAGTACTTCTTCTTCTCTGCTCTCCTTCTCTCCTCTCTCATCCTTCTTTCTTTTTCTTTCTTTCTTTCTTTCTTTCTTTCTTTCTTTCTTTCTTTCTTTCTTTCTGTCTCTCTTTCTTTCTTTCTTTCTTTCCTCAATTCCCTGTCATCTGTGCAGTATCCATGGATCAGGCCTTCTCCTCTCCTCCATCCATCTCTTCTCTCTCCTCTCGTCTCATGTCCTCTCATCCCCCATATCCCCTGGATGAAGCCCTCTCCCTGAGCTCCACATCTAATCATGGCACCATCATTTCTCACTCTAATTCTTTTGGCAGGGCCTGTCAAACAGCATACGCTAGAGGACACTGTGACTTTGAGATGCTGCTAATGACACAAGGATATTTCCCCCTCGCTCTTTGGTGATTAGAGAGAGAGAGAGGGAGAGAGGGAGGCAGGGATATGGGTGGGAGAGGCAGAGAGAGGTGATAGGAGCAAGGCAGAATTACCGAACAGGCACACAGGTCTACGTCCCCCAGGGCCCCCGATCTTCAAGGGGCCCCCAACAAAAATAATATTATTTTATTTTATTTTTTGGGTCCCCTGGAGGTCGGGGCCCCCCAGATTATATACAGTACCAGTCAAAAGTTTGGACACACCTACTCGTTTAAGAGTTTTTCTTTATGTTTACTATTTTCTACATTATAGAATAATAGTGAAGACATAAAAACTATGAAATATGACATATGGAATCATGTAGTAACCAAAAAAGTGTTAAACAAATCTAAATATATTTGATATTTGATATTCTTCAAAGTAGCCACCCTTTGCCTTTTATTTATTACCTTTATTTAACTAGGCAAGTCAGTTAAGAACAAATTCTTATTTTCAATGACAGCCTAGGAACAGTGGGTTAACTGCCTGTTCAGGGGCAGAACGACAGATTTGCCTTGATGACACTCTTGGCATTCTCTCAACCAGCTTCATGAGGTATTCACCTGGAATGCATTTCAATTAACAGGTGTGCCTTCTTAAAAGTTAATTTGTGGAATTTCTTTCCTTCTTAATGCATTTAAGCCAATCAGTTGTGTTGTGAGAAGGTAGGGGTTGAATACAGAAGATAACCCTATTTGGTAAAAGACCAAGTCCATATTATGGTAAGAACAGCTCAAATAAGCAAAGAGAAAGAACAGTCCATCATTACTTTAAGACATGGAGGTCAGTCAATGTGGACATTTTCAAGAACTTTGAAAGTTTCTTTGAGTGCAGTCACAAAATCCATCAAGCGCAATGATGAAACTGGCTCTCATGAGGACCGCCACAGGAAAGGAAGACCCAGAGTTACCTCTGCTGCAGAGGATAAGTTCATTAGACTTACCAGCCTCAGAAATTGCAGCCCAAATAAATGCTTCACAGAGTTCAAGTAACAGACACATCTCAACATCAATTGTTCAGAGGAGAATGCGTGAATCAGGCCTTTATGGTCGAATTGCTGCAAAGAAACCACTACTAAAGGACACCAATAAGAAGAAGAGACTTGCTTGGGCCAAGAAACACAAGCAATGGACATTAGACCGGTGGAAATCTGTCCTTTGGTCTGATGAGTCCAAATTTGAGATGGTTGGTTCCAACCGCCGGGTCTTTGTGAGATGCAGAGTAGGTGAACGGGTGATCTCCGCATGTGTGGTTCCCACCGTGAAGCATGGAGGAGGAGGTGCGATGGTGTGGGGGTGCTTTGCTGGTGACACTGTCGATAATTTATTTTGAATTCAAAGGACTATCGTTTGTTTTTCAACAGGACAATGACAAATCACCTCCAGGATGTTTAAGGATTATTTGACCAAGAAGGAGTGCTGAAGTGCTGCATCAGATGACCTGGCCTCCACAATCACCTGACCTCAACCCAATTGAGATGGTTTGGGATGAGTTGGACCACAGAGTGAAGGAAAAGCAGCCATCAAGTGCTCAACATATGTGAAGTCTTGAAGGAGTTCTCACAAATTCATTCCAGGTGACTGCCTCATGAAGCTGGTTGAGAGAATGCCAAGAGTGTGCAAAGCTGTCATCAAGGCAAAGGGCGGCTACTTTGAAGAATCTCAAATATAAAATGTATTTTGATTTGTTTAACACGTTTTTTGTAACTACATCATTCCATATGTGTTTCTTCATAGTTTTGATGTCTTCACTATTTTTCTGCGTAGTAAAAATTAAGAAAAACCTTTGAGTGAGTAGGTGTGTCCAGACTTTTGACTGGTACTGTATGATACTGGTACTGTAAAATGTGTAGTATTGCAGGAAATTAGCTTGAAAACGGCAACATTTTCTCTCAGCCTCATCGCAAAATGTGAACAATAGCATGAGGGGGGGGGGGGGGGGCACGGGTACGGAGAGTATGGCCCTGGATAGGAGAAGATGAGCTGACGATAATCACAAGAGAGAGGTGAAGGAGAGGGAGTGCGAGAAAGAAAGGTTGGTTAACTGAAAAAACTATTTTTCTAGCCTTCTTTATGTGGTAAAGCACGTTGTGATTCTCATCCACATTCTCAACAAACTTGCTGGGGAGCAGAGGAAGCCAAAAGTGGGCGGGTCTCTGTAACAGCCGTTTCAGTGGTTGTTGCCATGGCAATAAGTGTCGTGGACAAATTGTTGGCTAGTGACTGAGGGCCCGTGCTGTTGTTTGATACAGATGAGGGAGGGAGGGAGGGAGGGAGGGAGGGAGGGAGGGAGGGAGGGAGGGAGGGAGGGAGGGAGAGAGGCGCCTACAGCGTACTGTGTATTAAATGCAGAGCACACTACTCTGTGCAGGCCAAGCCAACCACTACTCTGTGCGGGCCCAGCCAACTTTCCCACTTTAAAGCTTCCAAACACACATAAAACCCATTAAGTTCACTCTGTCTGTCTGCGCCCACCTCTTTTAGAGTAAAACCAATGAATCTTCAATCTAGTCTCCTGTTTTAATTTGTGCAATGGCTCCTTTGCATATAGGCGATACCTTCTGAGCTGGCCATATATCAAACATACACTGATACTTGAACACACACTTGTGTAAAGAACACAGAGTGCCAGGAGGGAGCTGCAGTAACTGTCAAAACGGAAGAAATGTGTGTGTGTGTGTGTGTGTTTGTATGGTGTGTCACAGAGAGTCTGAAATATAGAAGTTAGAGGGCCTTTGGGCTCTTACATTTTTTTTATATTTTAAAGCCTGACCTGAGGCCAGTGCACAGTGCTCAACGTTAGACTTAGAGTCATAGTCAGTCTGCTCTGCTGTCTGTGTGTGTCCTCCCCTAAGGGGGCTGGAGGCTGCACACTCACCGGTCACCTTCACTGCACTACACTGACCTCCGATCAGCCAGAAGAGTTGGGGTTGTTTGTGTAGAAGTTTAGTCAGTTCAGGGAGAGAGGGAGTGGTGACTGTGGAATCATAGTGAAGGCTGCCTTTCTGTGTGATGTGTCATATTATGGTGATTGACAGACGGCTTAGTAGCGTGTCGTACGCGTCTCATTTATGTCCACTGTTACTGCTGACAGCTAATCATTTGTTTGATACATGTGTCTGTGACTGCTTTTGATTCGCACTTCAATTAATTACATTCTGTATGGCATGTTAATACAGCATATTGTTTTTTCAAGTGCTGGTCATGTGTTTGATAGTGTGTCTTTGATACTGTAAAAACTAGGTCTCTCCATGTGTGTGTGTGTGTGTGTGTGTGTGTGTGTGTGTGTGTGTGTGTGTGTGTGTGTGTGTGTGTGTGTGTGTGTGTGTGTGTGTGTGTGTGTGTGTGTGTGTGTGTGTGTGTTTTCCTGGGCAGCTCTAAGGAGAATAACACAATGAACCCTGACCTCTATCTAATAAACTCCCTAGGCTCTGTAGCAGGGCGAGAGGCAACAGAGAGACACACACGTACGCCAACACACACAGGACTATCCTGTCCCATTGGTTAACTGGCCTCACATGTTTGCCCTGTGGAGCCCTGCTAGTTGTTGTCAAGGGACCACAGGGAATGGAAACTGAAACTGATTTCATTGACTCAAGCAGCTAGAGAAAACCACAACCTTTTGTACACCAATGTTGTGCACATATAGGAGGTTATTATTTACTCACCGTCTCTCTCTCTCTCTCTCTCTCTCTCTCTCTCTCTCTCTCTCTCTCTCTCTCTCTCTCTCTCTCTCTCTCTCTCTCTCTCTCTCTCTCTCACACACACACACACACAGGCCCCAGAAGGGCTCTGGTCAATAGTAGTGCACTATAGTAATATGGTGCCATTTGGGAAGCACATTATGAGATTTTGTATTCATTCTATTCTCCCTTCAGTGGCCAATTCACTGAAGGCTTTGAAAGGACTGTAAGGTCTCTGGTTTATAATGTATTCTCAATTAGAGACAATTAACCATGTGAACCTGACTGACCTGAGCACAGTTTTGACACCCTCTTAATAGACTGTCTCGCTGAGGATTTCATGAACCTCTTTACCCCTGTAAACATTTGGTCCTCGTGCCACTCATTATAGAGAAGAGGTGTATGTTGTAAGAGAGGCGAAGGGTTAAATACACACAGTTCAAACTCACAGACGAACACACACACACACTCACTCACACACTTAGCCAACGCTGCTGTCCCATGTTATAGAGACACTAAACCACTGGGCACTTCCTGGTTCACACTGTATTTAAATACTGTATCCCTGACATAGCTCATTCTATCATTTCTACTGTCGTCCAGTGGATTTTAGTTACACTGTTTATACACACCACATATGTATTTATATATTGTATTCTTGACATAGCTCACTCTAATATATCTACTGCTGTACATATCATTCTTGTATCCAGTGTAAATTCATCCAGTGTATATAGATAGAGATTGCATTTGGATTACTGTTACAGTGCTGTTTGAGTTGTTAATTGGATTCATTCCAATGATACTTGATTTCTTGATTTCATTGCTTTTTTTGTTGTTGTATTATTTGTGTACTTGTTTGACATTTTACTGCATTGCCAGGATCTAGTAACGTAAGCATTTTGCCGCACCCGCCGAAACATCTGCTAAACTCTGTAACTCCAATACGCTTTGATTTGATTTGAAATATGATTCCACCTTCTGCGAATTTCCCGCTCAACCGATGTTTGCTGCTTTGGGATTGTATTGTTGACTTGGCACTTGTCTTGCTTTGAGAGGAGCCATCTTGTGCGGTAAGATGGACATCAGTGACCTCGTCAAGAGGTTTGGACATTGATGTGTGTGAGAATAGATGTTGGTTCACTGGGGGATTCCATCAGACTCAGGAAAAAATTGGGTGTCAAGGTCAAGAAGGTCGTAGGGTCGTGTACACAAGATTTTAATTAAACATGTACAGATACACACACACAAGCATGCAAACACACACACACACACACACACACACACACACACACACACACACACACACACACACACACACACACACACACACACACACACACACACACACACACACACACACACACACACACACACACACACACACACACACACACACACGCTGTCAGTCTGTCAAGCCTCTAGTAGGAAGTACCCCTCCCTTCAACGATCAAGTCTGAACTTGAGCAAGAACTCTCGTTGTCCTTTAACAGTCATCAGGGGGTTGTATAAACGTTGTATACAAGTTTGTTTAGGGCTCAAAGTGTGTTAAGGAGAGGTTTCTGAAAACTCTAGGGTATGAATACACGGCTCTGCGCTGCGCCTCGCTACGGCTCGCACACACACTCATAACACAGGCCCTAACTGCAAGGAGTTTGTTGTCATAGCAACAGTAAAATTAGATGACTTTACTGTCAGCCGTAATGTGTCATGGCCCTGCCTCGCCTGGTGCCTTGCCTGCCGTCATGGCAACGTAACAAGAAAACGCTCCCTGTGTGTTCCGTTGTTCCCTTCTCCTCGACGACCGACGCCTCGACGACGTCCAACTGGGAACCATGTCACACCAGTAACCTTCCCTGTTCCCTCGCTGCCATCCACACCTTGACGCGCCTGTCACCGCTCAACCCCTCGCTTACCTTTCTTTGTTTATCCCCTTTCTATTTTCAGGGCTTTTCAGGACTAGGAATACCTATTGTCGAGCTTCGGAGGAGATTTCAATTTGTTACAGTCAACGTGAGTACTGGTGCAACAACATGGCTCCGTCAGGTAGCTGCTGTTGATTCCCGGGGATATCGTCAGTTAAGGAGGAACTATAGATAACAGATATCTACAGACTGGAAGCTAGATGACAGATAAAGCTGCTCTAGGCTACTGTTTGGTTGTCGTATAAACACATATATGACTGCCATGGTCCATGCAGCCTACAGACATTTATGGAGGAAGAAAAGGTTCAATCAAATCAAACTTTATTGGTCGCGAACACATCTGCGGATGTTATCACAGGTGCGGTGAAATGCTTGCGTTACTAGCTGCAACTGTGCAGTAATACTGCACCGAGCAATACAAAAACAATACGCACAATCCAGAAAGAAAGAAATGTCGGAACGAATCCAAATAGCAACCCAACGATCAGATACATCTACCTATCTGAAAGATGCTTGGAATCTAAAGACGCTTTAGGCTGTTTGGCGGCCATTTGCACAGCACACATACAATGAATGACTAACAGGCTCCGAGACCGTTTCTATCTACAAGCCATCTGACTGGACTGACCACCTGCTCTGATTCTCCGCACCTTAGCACACATCACAACTAATGGTATCAGACTCCTATTATATCGCTCAATTTATACCCCCCCAATACATGTGTAAATATTGGACTATAAATGTGCCTTCCTGTATTATACTTGTGCTAAAATGTTTATTCTATTCTACTGAGCCATTTACTTTGTTTGTATTCTTATTTTTGACCTATTTAGTATTCTATGTTGAGTTGCCGCGAAGGAACCTGGAAGAAACCATTTCGTTGGACGATGTATGCCATGCGTTTCTCCTACACACGACTAATAAAGCTTGATACTTCAAACTACTATACAGAATAGAGTCTATAGTCCCATGCATATTTTTTATGAGGACAAGAGAAAACATATTGACAGATGTAAAAACCGTAGGCTAGTGCTTGGTGGCCATCATCATACATTGTCTACCGTACAACCTACAGTAAATACATGTGTTCTACTCTATATATATATATATAGCTCAGTCCTTGTAACTCGGTGAAGAAGAATTATCAGAGCAGGAAGGAAGAGTAGCTTCCCAAATAGCACCCGATTCCCTTCATAGTGGGCCCATAGGGCCCTGGTCAAAAGTAGTGCACTATATAGGAAATAGGGTGCCATTTGATACGCAGAGCTGTTGTTCTGTGGTGAAAGCGGCTCAGAGGGGGCCGGGAGCCATGGCAACGTGACAGCTGTCATAGCTAGGGGGGAAGGGCATGGATGTTGACAGCTGTCCGTCAATCAGCCAGAGAGAAGAGTCAGATCGGGGGATGATTTCCTTGGCTCAAAGCATGATCATACAGGGTGAGCTGGCTACTACATATCTCCTGCTGGGATTAATCCTATCCTTGTGTGTGTGTGTGTGTGTGTGTGGTTGTTGTGTGTGTGTGTGTGTGTGTGTGTGTGTGTGTGTGTGTGTGTGTGTGTGTGTGTGTGTGTGTGTGTGTGTGTGTGTGTGTGTGTGTGTGTGTGTGTGTGTGTGTGTGTGTGTGTGTGTGTGTGTGTGTGTGTGTGTGTGTGAATTTCCATCTTGCGATCATCTTACCAACAGAAGACGCCACCTAACACAGGATATAAGCATTTACTATGCAGTCAATTTAGCTACTGTTCTAGCAATTCATCTGCAGTTATCTAATGCATTCTAACGCTCATCTTATCTTCACTGGTTGGTGTGATTGTTACAGCAAACATTCCTGAGGATCCCATCAAAACTGTCTCTCAAAACCCACTGTAGAAGCATCAGAGTTGCAAACATGACTTGATGCATAGTAACCCAGTCTTGTGCTCTCTTTCCCTCCCCCATCCAGGAGAGAGCCCAGGGCTGGATGGGACCCACCATGCCGCCCAGTAAGAAGGCCCAGAGCCCCAGCAGCGGTTTGGGAGCGACCCGGGGTCTGAGTCCCCTCTACAGGGAGGCGGAGGCAGCCGACCTGTCCCTGTCTCTGTCGGCCTCCTTCTCCAAGGCCGAGGACGAGGAGCTCACCAGCCTCTCCTGGCTTCACGAGAGCACAGACCTTCTCAACAGCTTCTCTCACTCGGGGCTCCGCTCCGTCTCCCCCCTGCAGGACCCCGACGGTCACCCTCTACTCCCGCACTCCCCTTCCTCCTCCTCCCCTTCCCCCGACCCATGTGATTCTTCCCCATACGACCTGGCCACGGGAGCCAATCGGAAGCCTCCGTACTCGTTCAGCTGTCTGATCTTCATGGCAATAGAGGACGCGCCATCCAAGAGGCTGCCGGTGAAAGATATCTATGGTTGGATCCTGGAGCATTTCCCGTATTTCGCTAGCGCCCCTACTGGTTGGAAGAACTCGGTGCGCCACAATCTGTCGCTTAATAAGTGTTTCAAGAAGGTGGACAAGGACAGGAGCCAGGTAAGGAGGAGGCTAGCAAAGACACACACACACGTACGCACACGCTCACACACACACACACACCCCACACACACACAACACACACAGCTGCAACACACTCTCTCGCTCTCTTTCTCTCGCTCTCTCTCCCTTTCTCTTTGTTTGTTTGAGGTGCTTGGACTCATTTCAAATTCAGTTATCAGGAGAACAGCCATTTCAATCTCAGAGTCAAACATATCCAGTATTTTGTCTACACATGTACAAGGAATTGCTTTATCAATACTTCATCATCTCACTGAATTCCAACTAAAAAGCAGAAGTTTGGAGTTTTCTGGAGGGAAAAGCCTTTCAGTTTTGATTTAAATCTTGATCTGGTTTCTTCTAAAGGCTTAAATATTTCACTAATCATTCTCCTATTTCAGGAGCTGGTTACATGCAGGCTATATGTTCATAAGGAAAATAATTCCCATAACCAATTAATACTAAAAGTTGTAATAACATTAATGTTAAAGGATAATCAGATATCATCTGCCCATGGGAAAGTATAAGTAAACACTGGAAGAAAGGGACACACTCACTGAAGTATTCTTTACGTTTTAATGTCGTATTTTTTCAGCCCGGTCACCCGTGATATAAGTCATTCTTCGACATCCATCCATGTCTGAGGATGTCGTGAAATGACGTGAAAACACTTCAAAATTTGACGTTTGGAACAAACTTTGAAAGCTGGCGTTTGAGGAACATGGCTGAGCGTCCAATTCTGGCGTGAGACTGTGATAGCTGGTTGAATTGTTTTGCAGCAGAGGTCAGAACTAAGGGACGTGTTTCGGCGACAGCCGAGCGTTTGGAGAACAACAGACACCCACCCATATTTACCGATGACGTTACGATGTAGTACTGCTGCTTTCTTTTATTCACAATCATTATTTACATACATTATTTACATACATTATTTACATACATTATTTACATACATTATTTACATACATTATTTACATACATTATTTACATACATTATTTACATACATTATTTACATACATTATTTACATACATTTCCTACTGTTTTCCACCAAAGAGCCTGTTGCTCAAAGGCAGAAACCTAACAGAAGTTCTTCATTCAAGCCTCTACGGCTCTGTTTGTAAGGCATAGAAAATCTTCTCTGTCACTTCCTCATTTAAGTGGCTATACAACTTCTAAGCCCTGGAACCTCAGTTGGCACACATCGTGTCTGACCGCATTACAGTGTCTGGACACAGGGGACAGTTCACTGTGATGCATTTCTTTCTTCGCCCTCGTACGGGAAAGAAAATGTATGTCGGGGGTAGAATTTCCTGTAAAGCAAAATTTGTGGTCTATTTACTCAAGTGCCCATGTGGCTATTATTATGTTGGGAAGTCTAAGTGAGAGTTGAAAGTTCGTATTACAGACCACAAGAGCAGAGCACCCCTGCAGCCAGATACCATGTGTCTTCTAATGAAGTTCATATGTGAGAATTGCCAGAACAATCCGAGATGCCAAAAATATATTTCACTCCCTCTGGCATATAATTACCCATAAGGCTTGTATTATGTACACTATACAGGCTTTAGCTTGTGCATTAGATTCTTTATCAAATGGACTTGTGAGCTCTAAAATACATTTGACCAGCACATGAACCACTGCCTTTCCCTTGTGAGTGAATGTGATATGTGGAAAGACAAAATGTACAAACTGTATCGTGTGTGTGTGTGCGTATGTGTCTGCCCTTAAGTTACTCTGTCATCTGGCCCCTTGACTACAACTGCATAGAGTTTGCCTTGTATACATATCTCCATAGTAACTAGGTTGCAGTTGACATAAAAGTATGCTGTTGCTGTGGCGACGGGAAAACTGATTTGGCTATACTGACTTTGAGTATGTGTGCCCGCCCTTGGGTTTGTACAAGAATGTGTGTGTGTGTGTGTGTGTGTGTGTGTGTGTGTGTGTGTGTGTGTGTGTGTGTGTGTGTGTGTGTGTGTGTGTGTGTGTGTGTGTGTGTGTGTGTGTGTGTGTGTGTGTGTGTGTGTGGGGGTGTGTGTGGGTGTGTGTGTGTGGGTGTGTGTGTGTGTGTGTGTGTGTGTGTGTGTGTGTGTGTGTGTGTGTGTGTGTGGGTGTGTGTGTGTGGGTGTGTGTGTGTGGGTGTGTGTGTGTGTGGGTGTGTGTGTGTGGGTGTGTGTGTGTGGGTGTGAGTGTGTGTGTGTGAGTGAGTGTGTGATGGCAAGGACAGAAAGGTGCAGTTGGCAGGGACATTTTTTTCCTCTCACACAGACAGTTTAAGACAGCCAATTAGTTAACTCTTCAATTCTGTCAAATACCCGCTCAGCCCAAACTGACTACCAACTGTTACAGGAACAGAAAATCAAGTGTTACATAAAGACGCATACCTCAGTATACACACAAGAATATGTGCCTGTGTCTTAAAACAGCTATTTTACCTGAGAAAAAGGCTGGTTTGTATGGAATCATAATGATGTCAACTGTGTAATTTCAAGGAAAGACTAAGGTTACTATAGCATTCAACTACTGTCTTTCTAAGGAGAAGCTGTTTTTCCTGGGTTTATTTCCATTTGAAATGCCTTTATCTATAGCTGGCTTTCCTCTGTCTGTTTATCTCTGAATTGAGCACAGTACGGGTCGGGTAAGCATTTTTACATTGCATTATATTTAACACATTAACATCAAGCTAGTGGGGAGGGAAAATCTTCCAATTGGACTGGGGTTTAGTATAGTGAACAGTCTTGGTTGGTCCACGGGCTAAGTCCTTGCTAGGCCTTGGCTTGGAAGAAAAAAGCCTTTTTTGCAAATGCACCAAATTATATTTCCATTAATTTAGAGAGGTGGAGATTATTATGACAAGACACTATTTGTTCCAGAGAGTGTGTTTCTGGGTCATATCCAGACAGACGACAAGACTACTGACTGGGGTTAGCTTATTGTAAGCCTGTGTGTGTGTGTGTGTGTGTGTGTGTGTGTGTGTGTGTGTGTGTGTGTGTGTGTGTGTGTGTGTGTGTGTGTGTGTGTGTGTGTGTGTGTGTGTGTGTGTGTGTGTGTGTGTGTGTGTGTGTGTGTGTGTGTGTGTGTGTGTGTGTGTGTGTGTGTGTGTGTGCGTGTGTGCGCGTGTGTGTGTGCGCGCGTGTGTCTGTGCGAGACAGCCAGAGGGTTCAAGTCTCACGGTTTCCATGGTGTTGTTTACAAACAGGATTCCTCCATTGGTGAATGAGAAGCCTTAATGACAGGACACGGTATTGTGCTCATAACACACGTACGCACACACACACACACACACACACAGCGTCGTATTGGTTATGAAATCAAAGCTGAAAAGTGGGTTATGAAGAAACAGTTCTGCATGAAAAACAGTTCAAAACGAGCTATTTCGTCAATCCAATACCCTCAACGCTTTCCCAAGGTATTGGGATCAGACCGTTATCTAACCTAACCTTGCCTCTAGTGTATGAAACAACTTTGAACTAAATCTCTGTTTTCATTGTTGGCTAAAGTGGAAACAGACTGGTAACCAAGCTAACTCAAGATCCATAGCAACAGATCTCTGGTAAAAGTGGTGTTTCAGGGTCCACATGGAACTCAAAAGGTTTCTACCTGGAACCTAAAAGGGTTTTTCAAATGGCTCTCCTGTGGGGTTCAACAAGGGTTCTTCTAAGATCCTCAAAGTTCTTCAAAGAACCTTACGGTTCTTGGGACTGAAAATTGCCAGCAAAAGGTTCTTCCAAGAACCCAATAGGAGGTGGGGTTCATCGAGGAGCCTCCTTGGTTGGTGGAGGTTCTTGCAGGAACCTAACTGCCCAACTGAAACAGTTAGATTTGAATTTGGAAGGGAAGCAGGTGCAGGCACTTAACTGAAAGATGTAAAGATCTCCTCAATTTAAGGTAAGGTTTGTCCTTTGTATGATCTACATTTATGTTGTTTAATGATGATACCATCTATCTTTTCATATTTGTGCAAATCTTTCTAAAACAGAAAATGGACACAATTCAATGGATATCAATCAACAAAGAGGTAAGAATATGTTGAAGGCTAGCTGTTTTGAGTACATGTGAATAAACTGCTCAACTTTATGTCTGTGTCTGCAGGTATGAAGACGAGGAGGCATACAGAGGTATGTCAATAGGTATTGGTAAATTATTATGCAGATCACATTTACCATATTCCTCTCTTACCTCTTCAATGAATATCCCATAGGCCTCTACATTTACCACAAAAAACAAGGTATGAATACTGTAGTGTGCATGTTTTGTTAATCATCTGTATAATTACTATTCTTTGGGATTCACAGACTTCACCCTCCCTACACCTCTGATGAATATAACAGGAAACCTGTTCGATCACCATGCACTGCAAAATCATTCTGGCTATGGACACGGAGAACATCAACACATTAACATCAACACGCCTTTGGACTTGGGGCTCTGCTGGGAGTTTACCTCATATTTAGATTTTTTTATTCTGCTTTGCCACTAAAATCATAATAAACACTGACATCTAAAATATAGTGTTATTGTTGTTATTCATATTATTATTATTAATATTAATAATAGTAATAGGGGAGGGGGGGTAGTTCAAAATGAACCCCAAAAGATTCTTCAAAAGTTTCTTTGAGGATCCATTAAAAGGGGTTCTTTAAAGAACTTATAGGGGTTCCCCCACCGTTTCAATTTGAAGAACCCCTGAAGCATACTCCATGAACCTTTGCTTTTTAGAGTGTATGGGGACAGCTGAAAAACCCTTTTAGGTTCTAGATCCTTTTTTTTTTAGTGTAGGGTTGGTCACAGCAGATGAAGAAAAACAGATCCTATGTTTTCAATGACTCTTCAATGTATTTGGAACAAAGTGTTCTCTGATATAACCTTGTCTGCCATTATACTATGATGCATCTCAGAACCATGGCAACACTCAGATCCCTGGTATGTGGTTGGTTGAAGAGGTATACAGTATTAGGGTCAGTAACAGCAGGACCATTTAATATCTCCCCCCCCCCCCCCTCTCTCTCTCTCCTCTCTGCCTATTTTTCCTAGTGGGTCCCAGACTACAGACTGCAGTTTATGTAACAGAGGAAACAGATGTGGGGAGCATACAACTTCTCTCTTTCTCTCTGTATTCCATTCAGTCTGTCTGTCTTTCATTCATTCTCTCTCTCTCTCTCTCTCTCCCCCTCTCTCTCTCTCTCTCTCTCTCTCTCTCTCTCTCTCTCTCTCTCTCTATCTCTCTCTCTCTCTGTCTATGTCTCTCTCTCTCTATGTCTCTCTCTCTCTCTCTCCCTCTCTCTCTCTCTCTCTCTCTCTCTCTCTCTCTGTCTCTCTCTCTCTTTGTCTCTCTCTCTCTCTGTCTCTCTCTCTCTCTCTCTCTCTCTCTCTCTCTCTCTCTCTCTGACGTTGACAGACTGAGTTGGCCTGGACTAGAGGTCTGCTGTGGGACTGATTTTCTTCATCTCGCTCCTGCTGCTTTTCATACCGCGCCGCCTCCTGCTGTCTTCTTGTCTGACTCCAACCCGCTCCCGCAAGAAATGGTCCCAAATCCGACTGCAGTCCCGCAATGTTATTTTAGGTGTATGTGACCCAGCTTGCTTTGCAGCCCAGGTCCCAGCAATTTTGAGACCACACATATAGGCGTAATTGATCTTGCACGCCTCAAGAAAGAGAAGGAAGGTAGGCCACTGGACGTAAATCAGCAAGAATTAGGCTATTCGAGTATGTGAATATTGCTAACAAACAGGTGCTTTAACACAAGAACACGTACAAGACAGAAAGTCGACCGTTCTCAATAATCTGCGGGACTAAAAAATATTTTCATTCCAAAGTTGTCTGTCTGACCGCCCGCTCCTGACCGCAGCATGAAAAATGCTCTCAGCCTGGCCACAGGTCCCGTGGGATGCCCTCGGGAATGCAGCTCTTTAGCCGACACCACTCTGTGTATACTCTTTACAATCAGTGTATTTCTGTCTTTTCACATATTTGTGCTCTCTGTTAATAGTGTCTATTAAGACATATGTTTCAAGGTTTAAGTTTTGTTCTAAACTGGGTGGTTTAAGCCCTGAATGCTGATTTGGCTGACAGCCGTGATATATCAGACTGTATACCATGGGTATGACAAAACATTGTTGTTATTGCTCTAATTACATTTGTAACCAGTTTATAATAGCAATAAGGCACCTCAGGGGTTTGTGGTATATTACCAATATACCACGGCTAAGGGCTGTATCCAGGCACTCCAGGCAAGTGTTTAAATTGTAAAGCAGCAGCAAATTGTAAAGCATTGTAGCAGCAGTTGTGATGTGTGTGTGTTTGTGTGCAGAGAGTCAGTGCAGGTGGTCAGTCCAGTTCAAGTGTTCAGCAGTCTGATGGCTTGTAGATTGAAACTGTCTCTGAGTCTATTGGGATCAGACGTCATGCTCCGATACCATCTGCCCAACGGTGAGGGAGTAAACAGCTCGTGGCTGGAGCGTGTGGGGTCCTTGACGATGCTGTGGGCCTTCCTCTGGCACCGTTTCTAGTAGATATTCTAGATGGGTGGGAGCACGGTCCCAGGGATGTACTGAGCCTTCTTCAACACCCGCTGGAGGGCCTTGTGGTTGTGGACAGAGCAATTGCCGTATCAGGCCGTGATGCGACTAGTCAGGATACTCTCGATGGTGCAGAAGTAGTATTTGGAGAGGTGCCGTGCCGTGTTTCCTAAGCCGCCTGAGGAAGTAGAGACCGTGTTGCACCGTTTTGACGAGTGTTGGTGGTGTTGGTCAATGTCAAGTCATTGGTGATGTCTGTGTAACCAGCTCAGATATTTCTAAGGGTTAAAGCTAGCATTGGGTTTCTATTTATCTGATCCTAGATCTGTTGTTAAGGGCAACTTCTACCTCCTGAAGCCATGTGACTTCAGGGTTTCCGGCAGCCTTCCCAGAACACTTTATAAACACAGATGGGCAGTGGCGTGGAACCCGGTTGGGTTGGGTCGTAGTGTAGGCACAGAACACTGAGCACACATACAGCTGGTTATTCTAGGAACAAGGCTCTTTCCAAGACACTAAGACAGGGGGGAAAAAACAGTGGTGACCAGCCAACCCAAATTGAAATAGCTTAGGCACTGTTGTTTTAGTTGAGCGACGTCAGAGAGAGATAAACACTCAATGTAAACTATTGGGACTAGTCTCTGCTGGTAAACGCAGCTATATATCCAGATATATCTCTCATTCATCCCCATTGCGATGGCTGGCACGAAGGGCATCACCAAACAAAGAATCTCCACTTCTTTCTGTACTTGGCCATCTTCTCCACTGTGAACCAATCCTGAATAAATCTGTCACCTAAATTCTAGCCATTCCCTGTTAACTACAGGGTTATTTCCATACCTCAGTGCCTCTGGAGTACATGTAGCCTTGCTAAGAACATACACTACATGGCCAAAAGGATGTGGACAGCCCTTCAAATGAGTGGATTTGGTTATTTCAGCCAGTTATTTCATTGCTGACAGGTGTATAAAATCGAGCACAAAGCCATGCAATCTCCATAGACAAACATTGGCAGTAAAATGGCCTTACTGAAGAGCTCAGTGACTTTCAACGTGGCACCATCATAGGATGCCAGCTTTCCAACAAGTCAGTTTGTCAAATTTCTGCCCTGCTAGAGCTTCCCTGGGCCACTGTAAGTGCTGTTATTGTGAAGTGGAAACGTTTTGGAGCAACAACGGCTCAGCCATGAAGTGGTAGGCCACACAAGCTCACAGATCGGAAACGCCGAGTGCTGAAGCGCGTAAAAATCTCCTGTCCTCGGTTGCAACACTCACTACCGAGTTCCAAACGGCCTCTGGAAGCAGCGTCAGCACAAGAACTGGTCGTCGGGAGCTTCCTGAAATGGGTTTCCATGGCCAAGCAGCTGCACACAAGCCTAAGATCACCATGCAAAATTCCAAGCGTCGTCTGGAGTGGTGTAAAGCTTGCCGCCATTGGACCCTGGAGCAGTGGAAATGCGTCCTCTGAAGTGACGAATCACGCTTCACCATCTGGCAGTCTGATGGACGAATCTGGCCAGGAGAACGCTACCTGCCTGAATGCATAGTGCCAACTGTAAGTTTGGTGGAGGAGGAATAATGGTCTGGGGCTGTTTTTCATGGTTCGGGCCCCTTAGTTCCAGTGAAGGGAAATGTTAACTCTACAGCATACAATGAAATTCTAGACGATTCTGTGCCTCCAACTTTGTGCCAAAAGTTTGGGGAAGGCCCTTTCCTGTTTCAGCATGACAATGCACCCGTACACAAAGCGAGGTCCGTACAGAAATGGTTTGTTGAGATTGGTGTGGAAGAACTTGACTGGCCTGCACAGAGCCCTGACCTCAACCCCGTTGAACACCTTTGGGATGAATTGGAACGCCGACTGCGAGCCAGGCCTAATCGCCCAACATCAGTGCCAGATCTCACTAATGCCCGTGGCTGAATGGAGCAATGTTCCAACATCTAGTGGAAAGCCTTCCCAGAAGAGTGCAGGCTGTTATAGCAGCAAAGGGAGGACCTACTCCATATGAACACCCATGATTTTGGAAAGAGATGTTCGACGAGCAGGTGTCCATATACTTTTGGCTATGTAGTGTAGCTGACACCAGTAACCAGTCCCTCCAGCCTCACTTGTCCTGGGTCTAAAGCCCTAATCCCCTGCTACAGTGACTGACACACACCTGCAGGAGAAACAGGCCTGGTGATGCTTCCCTCCAGCCTCACTTGTCCTGGGTCTAAAGCCCTAATCCCCTGCTACAGTGGCTGACACACACCTGCAGGAGAAACAGGCCTGGTGATGCTTCCCAAATTGCATCCTATTCCCTATATAGTGTAGGGTATAGGGAATAGAGTGCCTTTTTTAACATTTGTATTTATTTATTTCACCAGGTGGGCTAGTTGAGAACAAGTTCTCATTTGTAACTGTGACCTGGCCAAGATAAAGCATAGCAATTCGACACATACAACAACACAGAGTTACACATGGAATAAACAAAACATAGTCAATAATACAGTAGAACAAAATAAAATAAAAAGTATATATACAGTGAGTGCAAATGAGGTAAGATAAGGGAGTTAAGGCAATAAATAGGCCATGGTGGCGAAGTAATTACAATATAGCAATTAAACACTGGAATGGTAGATGTGCAGAAGATGAATGTGCAAGTAGAGATACTGGGGTGCAAAGGAGCAAGATAAATAAATAAATACAGTATGGGGATGAGGTAGGTAGATAGATGGGCTGTTTACAGATGGGCTATGTACAGGTGCAGTAAATCTGTGAGCTGCTCTGACAGCTGGTGCTTAAAGCTAGTGAGGGAGATATGAGTCTCCAGCTTCAGTGATTTTTGCAGTTCGTTCCAGTCATTGGCGGCAGAGAACTGGAAGGAAAGACGACCAAAGGAGGAATGTACCTGCAGATGTACCTGCTGGAGCGCGTGCTACGAGTGGGTGCTACTATGGTGACCAGTGAGCTGAGATAAGGTGGGGCTTTACCTAGCAGAGACTTGTAGATAACCTGTAGCCAGTGCGTTTGGCGACGAGTATGAAGCGAGGGCCAACCAACGAGAGCGTACAGGTCGCAGTGGTGGGTAGTATATAGGGCTTTGGTGACA